>NW_023605083.1:83886786-83915786 GCF_014898055.3 Talpa occidentalis | reverse complement strand
TAATATACATATATAAAAGTGCACCTAAATGTGCAGCTCAGTAATTTTCCCCAAATTATAACTGATACCTAGATAAGAAATATTACCAGGTTTCTTGAAACTCCTTCTATCAGTGTGTCCATAGAATGAATAAGTACTTAGTGGCAGAGTTCAAACTTGGTTATTTGTTCTGTGATGAAAATGAATGAAGCAGGTTACTAATTTCAGGTTTGGTTCCGGTTGTAAGAATGTGGGTCACTTGGAGGATTCTTCTGCTATAAGCTTTACTGGGCTAAATATTTAGTGAAGGCTGAATTGAACTATATATACCTTACTGTACAAAATTGGAAAGGAAGAAGATACAAAGATAAACACAGTACAGAGATTTACAGTCTAAATTAGAAAACATTACTTATTAGAAAACAGAACACCTAAATACTAAATTGTGTAATAGTGATTCAGAAAAGGAACAATTTTGATAGCCTCAAAGAAGACTCCTCAAGGAGGTGGATTTGAGCTGCACTTTGAAGAATGGGTAGGATTTAAATGAAATGGTTGTAGCAGCACAAAGCATGGCAAGAAAGTAGAAGTAGATGATTATGACACACAGTCAGTGATAAAACAGATCAGCCTGTCTGTGGTGGAGAAAGCTTGTTAAGGAAAGGGAGTAAATTTGATAACATAAGATGGTACCAAATTACAGGGTGTATCATAACCTTGGAGTGGAAACTTGACTGGATCTCATAGGTACTAGAGAGCCACCATAAAGCTTTTGGATTAGACTTGGAGCCAAGAATATTCAAGTTTTTTTTTTTCTCCAAAGATTTACTTTATTTATTTATGCATACAAGAACTAGGGGGTAGGCCAGAGCTGCAGGGGCGAGGGTGAGAGGATTCACCAGAGACAGAATGAGGAATAGAACAGGCGGATTGACTGAAATACAATGCTGAGGGGAGCAGCAGGCAAGACAGGAGAGGTCTGCTGTGCCATGTGGGTCAGCTCCCTGGCTGGCCAGGGATCGAACTCTTGCTGCGGTGGCTGGCCATAGGTTGGTAGTGCTGAGACTTAACTCTTTGCACCACCAGGAAGGCCCCCAGAATACTTCAAGTTCTGATACTGACTTCTGTTTACCAATTTACCAATTATGTGACCTAGGACAGACCATCTCTGAACCTCAATTTCTTTAATTTGCAAAAATGGGAGAAATATCAGTTTCACATATTGTGATGATATGTACCTATCCATCCATCCATTGGTCCTGACACAGGTCTTTGTACCAAGAAAATGAGCAATAGATTGAATTGCTTCTGTTGTTCTTGAGAAGAACAAAGGACAAAAGCAGTAGTATACAGAAAGAATGAGGGAGTCTACAAAATTACAGTTATCAAACATGTTAAGGGTCTCTGTAAGGGTAGTGGTAATAAGGACATTTGAGGGACATGAAGAGAAATTAGACTTGAATTCCTATTTAGGAAGAAATGTTTGGCCTTTCCTTTGATCTTTTATCAAACAGATAAAATTCCTTTGTAGTTTTCTTGGACTGTATAGATACTTTAGGCAAGATGAATTTGACTTTTT
This sequence comes from Talpa occidentalis, assembly GCF_014898055.3. Classification (NCBI taxonomy): domain Eukaryota; kingdom Metazoa; phylum Chordata; class Mammalia; order Eulipotyphla; family Talpidae; genus Talpa; species Talpa occidentalis. The sequence continues at coordinate 83,914,228 of NW_023605083.1, read as the reverse complement.
AATTTCAGCTAAGGTATTTGAAGTCTCCTGAGAGATCCTCATTTATATTTTAGAAGTGGATATTAGATGGTTTGTCTGAATTATCCAGTTGTCAAGAACATTTGTGATAATAATGGTAGGCCTGATATGTTTGTTTTTGATGTCTTAGCAAATTAATTGGTACAGGAGTCATCTTGGAAGGATTTAATTTTTTAGTTTCTATTTAATGCTTTATAAGGAAAAAACTGCCATTATCAAGAAGGCTAGAGTCTGGGGCCTCCCCGGTGGTGCAGCAGTTGAGCACTGGGTTGCAAAGCTGCCCGCAGCCTCTGCAGCACCAGTTCCATCCCCAGCCGCTGGGAGAGGGTCCCATATGGCGCGACAGCTCCCCTCAGCAGTGCATTTTAGACAGTCTGCCGGTTCTGTTCCCCGCTCTGGCTCTGGTGAATTCTCTCACCCTCCCGTGCTTCTGACTGTACCCGGTGCTCGTATAAATAAATAAATAAATAAATAATAAATAAATAATAAATAAATAAATAAATAAATAAATCTTAAAAAAAAAGAAAGAAAAAGAAAGCTAGAGTCTGAAGGAAGCTACTGACACAGAAATGTCTCTTACACAAGAGTATTTTTTAGGTCAGCTATTTTAATATAACAGCTTCTTGAAGTATTGTTTAGTTATTTTAATGTGGAAATTGCCAGAAAATTGCTAAATGATGTAGAAGAGAGTTGTAGCTGCATTTGTGTGCTTGAGAATATTTGTTTTGGATCAGGACAAGATGGGGAAGTACTGGACTCATCTACTAGATAATGGGAAGACTTTTGTGGGTAGAATTTAAAATAAATATTTTTTTTCACATTTTGTTCCTTTCATGTGGAACATACTAAACACTAGACTGTGGAACACCACTGAAGTCCCTCTATAAATCTGTTTAGGCTGGTGTCTTATAATTTGGGTTAGGAAAATGATCTGCTTTTATGTAAAACAAATGGGCCTGTGACACAGCTCTTTTTCCATCTTCCTAGAAGACCAAGGTTTATATATATATATATATGAAATGCTTTGAGCACAAAAGAAAACTTAAGGTATTTTTTTTTTAAATCATAGTTGTATTTGGGGAACTAAATGGGATTATAGAATTTGGTATAGATATTTAACATCAACTACAAAAACTTTATGGACTAAAATGACAACATAGGTAATAGCTTACCTTTCCCACCCCCCATTTTATTTTTTAATGCCCCACGTACTGCACCACTGTAGCTAAGAAAATATCCTACAAAGTGTATTTATTCTATTCTTAGAGTATTATGTCCCAAATGGTGGCATTAGTTGATGCAACTTGTCAGTGCGATGCCCTGGCAGTTGACGAGTTTTTTCAAATAGTAAGTATATGACTTGCACAAGACCTAGACGTTCGCCTCCTGATTGTTACTGAAACCTGCAAAGGGGAACGGATGGTTGGCTTGGATTTAGTTGGATGTAGGTATCTTGTATCTGAGCGGGGTTGGAGCTGTGTTTTTTTGCAAGTGGTTTGATTTATCCCCTTCCTCCTTACCCCTGCCCCCTCCACTCCACTCCCGCCCAGGTACGTACATACCTTCCCGGTAAGCTCCTCACGCTCTCCCCCGCGCGGTCCCCAGCTCATAATTTCTGCGTCCCGGAAAGCAGGAGTTTCAGACAGCCTGCATGCATTGATGTGTGCAGCGGATTTCATATGCAAACTTAAATCTATACAAGATTATGAGGGAGACAGTTGATTAATCAGAAGATAAGGGCGAGGCAGGGATCTGGGCGCATTTCTTTACTGTCGCGAGTCTCCTGGTGGTTACTACTGTGGAAGTGTGAGGCACTCAGGCTTGTCCCCCCTGGATGGGAGCCGCTCCTTGTGCCCAGGCAGCGAGTGGGCAGGGGAGCAGGAGAAAGGAGGTGGCATCACCTGGCACGGCCGCGGGATGCCTGGCTCCCGGCTTTGGGGCGGGGGCCAGGAGAGCTGGGGGCAGCTCTAACAAAGAGGAGCCGCGCCGGGGCCGAGGCCGCGGGTAGCTGGCCTATCCCCGGCGGCTGACCTCCCAGTGGGCCTCGCCAGTTGGCTGTTCGGCGAGTCGCTCTGATGGCTCCCTGGCTCGCCATTGGCTGTGCGGGCGGGCGGGGGCTCCAGGGGGCCGGGTTGGGGTTGGGGGCGGGGCTGGCTTCCGGCGGCTCGGAGCGTGAGCGCGGCCGGCTGGGGGAGGGGGTGTCGGCGCCGGCGAGGGCTGCGCTCCGAGCCTGGCCCCCAGCAGCCGCTGCCTCCTCCCCCTGCTCGGAACCTTCCCGTCCTGCTCCCGGGCGGGGCGAGGAGGGCTGGCCTGCCCCGGGCGGGCGGGGAGGATCCCGGAGCCCCACGGAGCGCTGCGGAGCGAACCTCGCCTCCCTTCCCGGGCTCAAGGTGTGTGTGTGCTTTTTCCAAAGCAACCCCGACTTCAGCCGACTTAACCTTGTGAGAAAAGGGGCAATGGATTGGGAAGTAAGAGGACCACATCCCATCAGTTTATGTTGATATTTCTAATTCTAGCCTTCATTCTTCTTTCCCTGCCTTCTCACCCTGACGCAGGGTAAGGAGACTCAGGACTCTTACCTTTTTACTGATGTGTCAATGTCGGTCGCTTAGTAAAAAGAACAGAAGAAAAGAGCTCTTTCTTGTGTGGCATCTGATGCAGTAAACCGCAAAATTAAAAAAAAAAGAAAGAAAAAAGAAAAGAAAAAGCGGGGGTGGGGTGACTGCAAGCTAGGAGCGGGTTTTTGAAACTGTGCTGCATCCGTGTCCATTAAGACTTTACCATTTTCCTACTTGGGACTGCCTTAATCAGCAAAAACAATGTTAAAAGGAAAGAGGGAGCAGCCCCCGTCAAGTGGTAATTAAATGAAATCCTGATAGTTATTAGCGGTTAACTCTGCTAAAGTCTTCTCGAGTACATTGTCACCGTCTTTGTGTACTGCTCAGCCCTTTTGGAGAAACCCCAGCTATGGAGGAGTCTTGGCAAACTTACCTTGCCGTGACTGAAACTTAGAAGTCTTATCTGTTTCTCAGTGTATTTCTTATATCCCTAGGGTCTCCCAGGGATTTTGTTTCCGTGGTCAAAAACCAAAACCAAATTAAAAATAGTCCAGATGAACTTTAATTTGTTTACCTTTAACAGTTCCCACCCCCTGACTTTATGAACTTGGGTGTCTATAGCATTACAATGTAAATTTATCTCTTTTGAGTTCTTTAGCTTCTACAACTTAGGGGTGGATCCCTTCTTCCTAAAGGACACAGAACTCATCTTCAGCCAAAATCAAGAATCTCTTTATAGATTTTTAATTGATTGGGGAAAGTTATCAATTGAAGATAGAAAACCCAAAACTGGTGATGGTAGAAATCAAAGGTGTGTCTGTGTGTTGAGTGGCAGTATTCATGATATACTGAGCATTGTCAACTAAGGTGTTTGGACCACATTTACTTTGATGTTGATCAGCACAGAGCTCGAATGCACAAGGAAAGAGAATATAATTTTTTGGGCAGCACTATGGTAAATATTTCATTGAAATGATTGGGAATTCATTCTTATTATCCAGGTTGTTTCTAGTAGTTCTGACTGGAGTCCAATTTTGAAGACAGAATTGATATGTGAAGCTGTCTTTCAGTTATTGATGGATTCGTGTTTTTTCGTTGCATTGATTTATTGGCTCCCTAACAAATAAGGAGCAGTTTGGGGTGACAGCAAGTAATCTGAAGAATAGGAATGATGGAACAGGAAATAATCTCAGTTGTTGAAAATTTATAGAGATCATACTGTTTTTTTTTTTTTTTTCCAAACCTCAAGTAACCTTAGAATTGTGCAAGAGTAATTTCACAGTAAACCTGTGTTGGATTTGGGGTTTCAATTTGTTATCCATTTGTCCTTTAAGAGTCCATAAATAATGTTTAAATTGAAATGTAAAGAGGATCGCCCAGATTTTGTCTTAACCTAACTTCTCACGAAGTTAGGAACTATTAAAAATCGCTGTATGAAAGGTTGTTCTAGCTAGCGTAGAAAACAGAGTTGTACTTTGATGTACAAAATATGGCAACCTGAGGAACAGACCAAAACCAAATCAAAGGAAAACACTTGGAGGCCATATTAAAGCATATACTACTTCAACTGCTGCTACAAAATACAAGTTGCCCTTCTGTTTGGTATCCTGACTAGGTGGTTTTTTTGTCTGCCATGGGTGACTTAATTCAGCTTTGTGAAGTTTTCTTAGACTTTGTTCACTTAATTTTTTATATTTCTATGAAAATCTGAACTGATTTGTATAATCAATATTTTGCATGGTGCGGTGATTTCCCCAAAGAATTTTCCCCAGGAGACAAAAGGCTATGTATAGAACTAATCATTGGTGTATTTACACTGATCTCCAAATATCGTTTAAGGGGGATGGAAATCCTCAGATTTGGTCCTCTGCAAGGAAACAATTATATGAAGCCATGACTTCCCATTATCTCTTAGATTGAAGTGAGTGCTGCTGAGGTTAAAGTAACCGATTTAATTTTCTTTAGCAATCTGTTTTTATCCATCCTGCTTGTTTTTGTGAGTCACAGCTTGGAATGTGTTAAGAAAAAGGGCCCTATGTTCTCTCTAAAGGGAGACTCAAGCCCAATCCCCCATTCACATTAGAAAGTATAAAATGATCCCCTTGAGGAGATGAAGGAAAAGATTGGACCCTTGGCATTGTTTGGTTCTCCTAATAATCAACTTGAGTGTTGTAAGGTTTGGAATTGAAAAAAGCTTGCCCAAAGGTGAGAAAATAACTAGTGGCAAAAGACTGGGGAATGCTGTTCTCAATGTGAAAGACTTACTTAGAGACAATGAATACATTCACATGGAGATGTGTCTGGTGGTAGTTTTTAGCTTTTCAGCTTTGTCAGCCAGGTGTCTGAGACAATAGTTTGTGTGTTTAAGCACCATCCACTCCCTCAGGGTTTGACTCTAGGAAACTGAGTCTTTTGAGGAAGTTGTTTGCAGTGAGCCTGAATCCTGAGGGTAGAAGACTTTGCAGAGTCTCTTATCTGTGTACAGCTCAGATAAAGATGTGGAATTGATTACTCGTGAGTTACTGAACTCTTCCTAATGAATGGTTGCTAGGCAAAGTGCATCTCAATCAGTTTAATCCTCGATAGTTTATAGGTCTCCTCTAGTTGTGGACCAGAGCTGCCTTTCTAATGATACTGCCCTTCAAGAACCCTTGTTGGATGTGCACGTATGCTGTTAAGTGGCTTAAAAAAAAAAAATTAGAATGATGTATATATTTTACTTCATCTAAAATAATTTAGCTTCTGGTAACCTGGGTTACCAAAACATTGTCATTAACTTTTTCTTGGATTGAGTGATGTGTGGGATTCTTTAATATTAAGATACCATTGTGTTTGGTTATCTTTGGTCTTGTAACTAGTAAGGCAGTGAACTAACATACGCATTTTTGGAATCAGGCCAGTGATAATACTGCCCTTGGGCCTGGATGGATGGAAAAATAGGACAGAGTAAACAATCAAGGGCATAAATAATGAATCTTCCAACTGAGCCCTGGGAGAGTGAAGGAGATTATCTTCAGAGCTGTTCAATCTGCCAGTGAAAGGGGAAGAGTCCCCTGAATTAATTACCTTGACTCTGTCTGATACTGTATTTAAGGGATTGTCACAGCCATTTAGAGCAGAGTTGCCTTTTAGATATAAACTTTAAGCCCATCTTTTTGTTTGTTTGGTTTTGTTTTAAAACAAACATTTATTTTGTTCATTTATTTTATTTTAGAATCCAGGGCTTTGCTTCCTTTCCCAACTTTTTTCTCTGTGTCAGCATTCTGTGAACACTGATCAGCCCTTCTGTTTGGATGGATCTTAGAATTTTGCTTATCTGGACATGTTGTCTGTAAATGTATATACTGTACAGGGGGAGAAAGGGGAGACTTGAAAGCCTGAGCCTGGCTCAAAGGAACTTTTAGTACCTTGAGTATATATTAAGCTTTGAAATTAAATGAAAAATTGGGGGCCTTCCTGCTGGCACAAGGGGTTGAGTCGCAACACTACGAAGCTATACACAGCCCCTGCAGCATAGCACAAGTGTGATCCCCGGCTGGCCAGAGAGCCTACCCACAAGGCGCAGCAGACCTCTCCTGTCTCCCCACTGCTCCCCTCAGCAGCATATTTCAGTCAGTCTGCCTGTGCTACTCCCCACTCTGTCTCTGGTCAATCCTCTCACCACCCCTGACCCCTGCACCTCTGGCTTGTACCCCAGTTCTTGTGTGCATAAATAAATGAGGAATTGTAGGGTATGATTGTATAACAAGTCACAAAAGGTTAAGCCAAGAATCATTTCCAGTATTGACATAAATATTTTTACTTTTGGATTAGTTTGCATCTAGTGTGGTCTCTTACAGTGGTTCCAGGCATTTCTCTGAGGAAGGGAAGACCAACTGCCTGAGAATATTTTGATGACCTAGTGATTTGGTAGTGAAGCTAGTCCCAGAACCCAGGTCTCGGAATTCTTCCCACCTCTGGATTTTTTTTTTTTTTTAATTTTCTAGAGGCATGTCTTATTTATCTATTTGTTTGTTTGTTTGTTTGTTTGGTTTATACATGCACTGGGTACAGTCAGAAGCCGGGAGGGCGAGAGAATTCACCAGAGCCAGAGCGGGGAGCAGAGCAGGCAGAAGGACTGAAGTACACTGCTGAGGGGAGCAGCGGGCGGCAGGAGAGGTCTGCGCGCCATATGGGACCCTCCTTCGGTGGCCGGGGAGCAGCCGGGGATCGAACCGGCGCCACAGAGGCCTCGGGCAGCTTCGCAACCCAGCGCTCAACCGCTGCACCACCTGGGAGGCCCCCACCTCTGGATTTTTAATACATTTATTTTTTTTCTCCTAGAATGCATTTCAGGGTCCCTATTAGAAATAATTTACAAATTTCCAATCTCTGTTCCGAGTTGTTTTTCTGTAGCAGAGAAGACAACGATGGTTTTATTAGTCAAGAAGGTTCAAATGAGGTGTTGGAGGGATAAAAGATGTAAAAGAAAGGCCAATTAGAGGCTTCAGATGAATCTCAGGGAGGGAGCAGTGGGCATCTAATCATAGATCAAATTCAGTCATAAGTTTGTTACGTTTCAGCTAGCTGAAAAGGGCAGAGGACATCTTTATTCAACGTATGAGCATAACTTTAGTTGAGGGTTCATTCCTGATCATAGAATATCAGTATTTGATTATTCATGCAGAAGGGCAAATAGGTAAAATATGTAGATGGGTAAAATCCCAAGGTATTGGCAAGGCACATTTTTAAGAAATAGCTTTAATTTCCTCTACTTTTTAAATGGGGCTTTCTAGTTGAACAAAATGATTAAAATTTATCATTATTAGCTTTATCAATATTATCTTTCTCAGGGCCTCCCTGGTGGCACAAGGGGTTAAGATGCAACCTATGAAGATATCCACAGCTACTGCAGCACGAGTTCGATCCCAGGCCAGGGAGATACCTACATGGTGCAGCAGACCTCTCCTGACTTGCCCTCTGCTCCCCTCAGCAGTGTATTTCAGTCAGTCTGCCTGTTCTGTTCCCCACTCTTTCTCTGGTGAATCCTCTCACCCACCCCCCCCCCACACCTCTGGCCTGTACATAAATAAATAAATCTTTAAAAAATATATATTATCTTTCTCTGGTCTTTCAAAAGACCAGCGGGCAAGATAGTCACCAGCTGGAATTATGCTTAGTTTCTGAGTCATCAAAAGTAGTTTATAAATCAGTACTGGACCTAGAAAAGTCCAGCTCATTTTAATGGCCTTGAGACAGTTTGTTTTAATATTTTTTTAAAGATTTATTTATTTATGCATACAAGAGCTGGGGTACAGGTCAGAGATGTGGGGAGTGAGAGGATTCACCAGAGACAGAGTGGGGAACAGAACAGGCAGACTGACTGAAATAAACTGCTGAGGGGAGCAGCTGGTGAGACAGGAGAGGTCTGCTTTTGCCATGTGGGTTGCTCCCTGGCCGGCCGGGGATTGAACTCGTGCTGCAGAGGCTTCGGATTGCTTTAAAGTGAGGTGCTTAACCCCTTGTGCCACCAGGGAGGCCCTTGTTTTAATATTTTAAGATTTAACTCTGTTACCAATAGGTCCTTTGGAGAATTGAACTCTTCCAGGGAAATTATAAACTAGCTCTTGATACTGACATGTCTCCTTTGTTGGCATAATCTGGCTCCATAGTATGCACAGATCACTCATCACATGTGGGCAAGCTATAGCTAGCCAAACCAAAACACTGTTACACCAAAGCAGTTCCCTCTTCGAACACTAGGCTGTATATGTGTTTTTTTTTTTAAAGATTTATTTTTATTTATGCATACAAGAACTGGGGTGTAGGCCAGAGGGGCGGGGGTGTATGTGTGAGAGGATTCACCAGAGAGAGAGTAGGGAGCAGAACAGGCGGATCTACTGAAATACATTGCTGAGGCAAGCAGCGGATAAAACAGGAGAGGTCTGTTGCGCCATGTGGGTTAGCTCCCCAGACTGGAGCCAGATAGCTTGATAGCGCTGAGACTTAAACCCGTGCACTAACAGGGAGGCCCTAGGCTCTGTGTATAATGATGAGAGAAAGCTGTTGGCCAAAATTAAATTTTGAAGTCAGGTTGTGATAAAAGAAGTGTACTGTAAATTATAGACCTAAAGTTGAAGATTTCTTTAAATCCTATTTGGGGATTCCCTGGCCTAGGGGTTAAGTCTCAGCACTATCACCATCTCAGTTCGATCCTCCACCAGGGAGCTAACCCATATACGGTGCAGCAAACCTCTCCTGTGTTGCTCGCTGTTCCCCCTATCAGTGTATTTCAATAAATCCACCTGTTCTGCTTTCCGCTCTCTCTCTGGTGAATCCTCTAACACCCTCCTGCCCCCAACTCTGGCTTATACTCCAGTTCTTCCACACACACACAAAATTCTGTTTGGTAGGGAAATGTACCTACCTCTCCCTATCCTTCCTCCTGTGGAAGAGCAACTGAATATTACAGCAGTTTAAAAGATAAGTTTCAGGGCCTCTCCGGTGGTGCAGCGGGTTGAGCACAGTGCTGTGGGGCTGTCTGCAGCCTCTACAGCACGGGTTCAATTCCCGATTGGCCACGGAGAAACCTATATGGTGTGGCAGACCTCTCTGTCTCGCCTGCTGCTCCCCTTGGCAGTGTATTTCCGTCTGTCTGCCTGTTCTGCTCCCTGCTCTGTCTCTGGTGAATACTCTCGCCCTCCCACACCTCTGGTCTGTACCCCAGTTCTTGTATAAAAATAAATAAATCTTTTAAAAAATAAAAGATAAATTTATGACCAATTCCTAACTCTTCCCATTCAGAAAGTGGTGTTGATAATCATTTGCTGACCTCAGTGAAAATCAGATTTTATGCCTCTTGCAGAATTAATTGGAATGATGTAGATAACATCCCCAGTTGCTTCAGGGGAGAAGCATAAACATTGCTAGTGATAATTTAAATTTCTTTTTTCTTCCAAAAACTAAAATACCTCTACCTTTGGCATTTTAGTTCTCACTGTGTAAAAGACAGGACTTGATCTATTTTTATTTTATTTATTTTTAAAATTAAAAAAAAAATTTATTAGACAAGAACTAGGGTATAGGCCAGATGTGTGGGACAGTGAGAGAATTCACCAGAGACAGAGTAGGGAACAGAACAGGCAGACTGATGAAATACACTGCTGAGGGGAGCAGCGGGCACGACAGGAGAGGTCTGCTGCGCCATGTGGAAACCTCGCTGGCCGGCCGGGATGGAACCGGCGCTGCAGAGACTGCGGACAGCTTCACAGCGCGGCGTTCAACCGCCTGAGCCACCAGGGGAGGCCCTATTTTATTTTTTTAAAGATTTACTTATTTATGCATATAAGAACTGAGGTACAGGCCAGAGGTGTGGGGGGGTGAGAGGATTCACCAGAGACAGAGTGGGGAAGAGAACAGGCGGATTGACTGAAATACACTGCTGAGGAGGGCAGTTGGTGAGTCAGGGAAGGTCTGCTGTGCCATGTGGGTAGCTCCCCGGGTGGGGCTCAAACTTGTGCTGCAGTGGCTGCAGATAGCTTCAAAGTGCTGTGTCTTAACCCCTTGCGCCACCAGGGAGGCCCTTGATCTGTTTTTCAAAGGAAAGGGTTATTAAGGTGATAAGAAGTTAAAGGCAGCTTATCCCAGGTCACAGTATATCAGAATAAAAGTTGCATTTTCTGGGCTTAGGAATAGGCCTTCTGTATTACCTAGCTATTCATCTAGAAGAGGTTTTACTAGTGTGAAGACATGTAATTTTGTGGCTGTGAAGGTGCTGGTTTTACCTTTGCTTATCTTATTCTCCCAAAGCCACTTTCCATTCAACAGAAAGAACCAGGGCCTCCCTGGTGGCGCAGCAGGTTGAGTGCAGCGCTATGACGCTGTCTGCAGCCTCTGCAGTGCTGTTTTGATCCCCACTAGCCACGGAGATACCCACATGACAGGGTAGACCTCTCCTGTCTCGCCTGCTGCTCCCCTAAGCAGTTTGTTTCAGTCAGTCTGCCTGTTCTGTTCCCTGCTCTGTCTCGGGTGAACTCTCTCACCCTCCCGCACATCTGACCTGTACCCTGGTTCTTGTATAAATAAATAAATAAATCTTAAAAAAAAAATTGGAACCACTGGATTAATGAAGAATCCATATTTTGATTTTAACTTGTCCTTCCAAGTATTACTTAGCATCCTCTAGAGAGAAGAGACAAAAGGAACCTTTTGCCTATTTCTATAGTTGATGACAAAATTAAATTGGAACAAGTTGTGTTTTCTTTCAGCAAGGTGTATATTTTTATTTTTGCCTGAACTGAACAAAGATCCCAACTGAAATGTGTATGTCTTACTAATTTATAGTATGTTTTGGAGAGAGTATTCCTTAGTGCACCTAGAAGTGAGAGTCAGATGCCACATAAGCCTACACACCAATTTTGCAGCTGTCTAAATTTGTGTTCCTACCATCTCTTTCATTCCCCTTCTCTGTCCACATCTGCTAATCTCTCAGTTCCCAACAACTAGTTACTGAAAATACCATGGCTCAACCAGGGAAATACTAATCTCCCCATCAGATTTGCATCCAACAGCTGTGTGTGTGTGTGTGTGTGTGTGTGTGTGTGTGTGTGTGTGTGTGTGATATTTCGTTGCATTCTTGCTTGAAGAGTATTTCTACATTTCAGAAACAAGATTCCACTCTTCAAAACAAGGAGATAAATTACTTCATATTAAATGTGCAAGTGCCTAAGAGTTAAACTTGAAATGAGAAGAAAAAACCTATTATAGTCGTAAAGTTTAAAAAAAAAAATCTATTATGTATTTAAAAGCTGTGCCTGCCGTCTTGCATTGAAACTGGCAGAGAGGCTACTTATCTACAGTTTCTCAGTAAAGACACTCATGGCGCGGCAGACCTCTCCTGTTGCGCCTGCTGCTCCCCTCAGCAGTGCTTTCAGTCTGTCTGCCTGTTCTGCTCCACACTCTGTCTCTGGTGAATCCTCTCACCCTCCTGTGTCTCTGGCCTGTACCCTAGCTCTTGTATGCGTGAATAAATAAATCTTTAAAAAAATATTACTCGATTATAAACAAATATAAAAAGAAAAGAAAATGCCCAGACTATCATAGGGCATTTGAGAAAATCAAGTGAGAGTGCTTTGATGTCATAAAGCTCTCTACAAATATAAGCAGTTGTTAATGACTTTATAAAATCACCTTTGTTAAGTAATTTAAGTGTAATCTAGAAGTTGGATTTAGTGATCATCTGGTCTGAATTCTTAGCTAGTGAAAATAAACTCTTTATCATCATTTCTGATGAATGATTATTGCTTTGCTTCATCATTTCTAGTGCTGTGCCACTATTGACAAGCTCAAACTGTTTGTTTGCTTTTCTTCAGACTTTAATTTATTAACCTCTTTTTGATCTCTGGTACTCAGAGAAAAGCTGCTCCCTCCTTTGTCTGACATCTCCTGTGACATTCTTATTTAGATCTTCATCATTTCTCATTTCAAAATCATGATAGCCACTTAACTGATTTCTGACATCTCCCATTAGTCTTTCATACTTCTAGCAGTTTTATTTAAAATAAACTTCTGACCATGTTAACTCTTATTAAACTTGTCCTTATTTCCCCACGAGTTGCAGGATAAAGTCTGACATTAGCTAATAGTTAACAACTGTGTCATAATTGAGGACATGCACTGTACTGAGCACTTCATAAATATAATCTCATATAATCATCACAATTGTTCTGAAAGATGTTGGGTCTACTTTTATGCTGATTTGATGGTAAAAACATTGACCTGTGACTCTCCAACCCAGCTTAATTGTTAATCTCCTATTGTATCTCTCTATTAATGAAACATAGACTTTTTATAATTTGGCACATTAGGTTCATCTCTAGATTTAGCACATACATCATTCGCTACCCTCCATACCAGACCACTTATGGTTCTCCAAACACGCCATTTAGTTTTGCCACTGCATGCCTTTCATTATGCTACTTTCTGTGCCCAATCTTCTCAATCTAATAAATATTTACTTGACCTTATTGACCCGTATTGCTATTCTTCATTCTTCCTCACTATTCCCTGGAAGTATTTGTTTATTTGGGCTTTCAAACAATTTTATTCATATTCTCACCAAGAATTTGTCATATTTGCTTTCCCACTACAATGTCATAGTACCTGATAACATCATGAGTTTCCAGTGAAGGAATAAATGATATCTCAGGTTAAACTCATTTCCCTTTAGTATTCATAGTATAGTTTCTAGATCCCTCTATTTTTTATATCCCAGCTGTGATATTTGTAGACTTTTCCACATTTCACATTAGAAAGTATTATTTTAATAATTCGAGAAAGTGAACTTCAGGGGCCTGTCTGGTGGCACAGGGATAAAAGACAGCGCTATCAAGCTATAGCCAGCCACTGCAGCTTGAGTTCCATCCTGGCAGGTCAGGGAGCAACCCACATGGCACAGCAGACCTCTTGCGTGTTGACCTGCTGTTCCCCTCAGCAGTGTATTTCAGTAGATCTGTCTGCCTGTTCTGCTCCCCACTCTCTCTGGTATATCCTCACACACACACACACACACACACACACACACCGTACCTCTGGCATAAATAAATAAATGTTTTTAAAAAAAAAAGAAAAGAAAGAAAAAGTGAACTGCAGAACTGCAACCTTCCAGAATACCTTTTACTGAAAAGTGTACCAAATGGACAGATGGTCCACCTACTTCTTTTTTTTTTCTTTTTTAAAGATTTATTTATTTTTATACAAGAGCTGGGGTACAGGCCAGAGGCACAGGAGGATGAGAGGATTCACCAGAGACAGAGTGGGGAGCAGAACAGGCAGAAGGACTGAAAAACACTGCTGAGGGGAGTAGCGGGTGCGACAGGAGAGGTCTGCTGTGCCACCGGGGAGGCCCTGGTCCACCTACTTCTTTAGGAATAGTTTTGTTTGCATTAATTTGTGGCCATTTCCTTGTCAGAACAGAGCCCAAATCACCTAAGAAAAAAGTAAGCAAAGGTAGCACTTTGTACCTGCCTTTCCTTTTTACCTCCTGTCACCTCACCAAGATCCCTGTCTCTTGGCTGCTTTATAGGCCACTGTTGAATGAAGACCACAACTTTCCCCTTTTCTAAAACAGAATGGCTTCTTAAGACTTAGGACTGTAGACACAGTGCAGTTTAAATGCAGAGAGTTTGTTATAAAAGTCCAGGGGAAAGAGCACGCATATTGTCTAGCATTGAAGACAGCAAGAATCTGTCAACTCCAAAGTCCATTCAGACATAATTTAATCTTTGCTGTTGAAGCAGATCAACAGTGCCATTGACTTTCCAAAAATGACATTCCTCAGGATTCTCTTACAAAAATAAATTCTAAGTATAGTAGTAGCTCCCATAGTTGCGTAATGTCTTGTCTTACTATTATATGCTAGTGGCGCAGGGTGGATATATTGCAAAGAACTAGGGTGTGGGGTTCAGGCCACAGTTTCTTACTTAGGGTGTCCAGGGAAAATTTAACATTTCTCAGCAACCCTCAGCCTTAATGTGCTTAGTTATTGTTAAAATTCATCTTTATCAAAGTACTAGTTAATGATTTTTCTGCTCGCCCAACATGTTGGGCATTTGCTGAAATTGCTGAATGATTTGCAGTGGGGGAAACCATGAGAGCAATTTCTTGTTTGTCCACAAATTATCATTAGCAGTTTCATTTGCAGATTGAAGGAGCAGAAGGGGTGGGCTTTTCGCCAGTTGCAGCTTCCCTCCGATTAGGGTGTTAGTTCAATTATGTCCAATTAGCTTTTATTGCAGATAGTGGTGATAATTACTTGCAAGTCAGTTTTTTGGCTGCAGTTATCCCAAGGCTTGAGGTATGAACTTGATGGATTTTAATAACCAGAATGATGCATTTCACTCCCTCCCTTCACTTCAGTTATTTCTTTTTCCAGAGCTCTTTTTAGACAGGAGGTCAAAGCATTGTAAAAATCCATCTCACAATTAAAACATTGTCCTTCTTCTGAAGAATTGAAGAGGATCATATTTTTAAAAAATCTTATTAGGAACAGTCTTAATGGCTTTTTATATTCTGAGATCATACCCTTGTGTTCACTGCTGCTCATCATAGGAGAATAGACTAAAGTGGAACTAAATGTCATTTATAGTGGTTTGTGCTTATTGTAAGATTATAGTAATTGGTAGGGAGGAGTTTAGTCTCTTCCTTGCATTTTATATTTCACCCAAATTGCAAAAGAAATTATTTTTGGAGCACTTTCTAAGTCTGTAGGATACTACAGACACTTCTTTAGCTCCCCGGGATGTTTAAGTATGTTAATAAGTTTTTTTAAATTTTTGTTTTTTAGAACTATTATCTAGATAGAAAATTTGCAGTAATACCTTTGTAAACAGTCTTTGCTAGATGGAGAAAGAGGGATAGGGAAACTGCTTGTCTTTCTCTGAGATGACTCAGTTCCTTAGCTTTTTCTCTTCAAATTCTCCCTCCAGTGATACTGTTTCATGGTTACCCTGAAAAATAAATGGAGCCGTAACCAAAATCTTATTCCTTTACATGCAAAAGCCTGAGGTTGATTCCAGCTGGAGCTATTAACAGATCTTCAGGTGACTTGCTGCTGCTGCTGCTGCTGCTGCTGCTGCTGCTGCTGCTGCTGCTGCTGCCTTTTTTTTTTTTTTTAAAGATTTATTTATTTATTTATTTTAAAGATTTATTTATTTATGCGTACAGGAACTGGGTACAGGCCAGAGGTGTTGGGGGTAAGAGGATTCATCAGAGACAGAGTGGGGAACAGAACAGGCTGGTTGAAATACTCTGCTGAGGGGAGTAGTAGGTGAGTCAGAAGAGGTCAGCTGCGCCATGTGGCGGCTCCCTGGCAGGGGATCGAACTGCTTCAGTGGCTGCAGGACAGCCTCATAGGTTGTGTCTTAACTGCTTGCGCCACCAAGGAGGCCAGATTTATTTATTTATACAAGAACCCGGGTACAGGCCAGATGTGCAGGAGGGTGAGAGGATTCACCAGAGACAGAGCAGGGAACAGAAAAGGCAGACTGATGAAATACACTGCTAAGGGGAGCAGCAGGCGAGACAGAAGAGGTCTGTTGCACCATGTGGGATTCTTGCAGGCCGGCAAGGATCAAACCCACTCTACAGAGGCTACGGACAGCTTCACAGTGCGCGCTAAACCGCCTGTGCCACCAAGGAGGCCCGACTTGTTGCTTCTTAAAGAGCCTGTTTTTATTAGTGTTTGTCTCAAGTATGGGAACAAAGGGCATAACTGCTTGGATTAGGGCCAGTCCTTCTCCAACATTCATTTCTCTTTTGAGAACTTCCCTGATCACACCCGATAGGAAAGAGTGAATGATAAACATCATCTTTGTGCTACTTCAAAGTTCTTCATTGATTGTCACTGAAAACCTCTCTGCTGCAGAATAACCAAGACCCTGCCCACCAGCTGCTGTTGGTGTGAAAGTGGAGAAGCCTAGTTAAAGTGGTGCTTGTCAGAAAGTTTGGAGGTAAAGCTTACTATGTCATTTGAAACTTTTTGTATAGTGAAAGGAAAGAGTGTTAAAACTGTTATAAGCCAAAAGATTTAACAAGGCTTTAGCTTACACCATTCAGGGAGTTGTGCTGAGGTTCAGGATATTTGTTTAGAGGAAAGCGCCTTTTAAAAGCTCTTTTTGAAATGTGAATATAACAGGTAAAGAGACATTAGTGAATGCCAGTCCTGAAAAAAGGAGGGTCATTAATGATGCTCCTTCACCATCGCCATTTTTTTTAGATCCTTTCCAAAGGTGAAATTCTCCATCTTTAGGGTAAGAGTTTTGTATGAATGCCTCACAATGGAAGCATTGCCAGAACAGGGTGCAGGTTGGAGGGAATTTGAAGTATAGACAGGGGAGAAAATGTTACTCAGATAATTTTTTTTAAAGATTTATTTATGCATGCAAGAACTGGGGTACAGGCCTGAAGTACAGAAGGTGAGAGGATTCACCAGAGACAGAGTGGGCAACAGAACAGGCAGATAGACTGAAGTACACTGCTGAGGGGAGCAGGAGGCGAGACAGGAGAGGTCTGCTGCACCTTATGGATAGCTCCCTGGCTGGGGATTGAACTCGTGCTGCAGTGACTGCAGATAAATAGCTTCATAGTGCTGTGACATAATCCCTTGAGCCTCCAGGGAGGCCCCTCAGATAAATTTTAAAAAGAAATTGTGAGGGTGATGAGGCAGAAAGATATAGGCAGCTATTCCAGATGGCAAGAATCCCCATGTCAGCATTCACCAATTCAGAGTTAAGTCATCTGCTTTAAGATAAAATGAATGACCAACAGCTGTCTTGTATAACAAAATTGTAACAGACCAGTGATATAGAAGTACATTTTTGCTGAGTAAGAAATAAACATTTAAACTTTGCTATTATAGTTGCCAAAAATGGGCAGCTCTTCCTGCCCACTTGTGTCTGTGCAAGTGTCAAGGAAAGTGTCCTTTCCTTTTTTATGTAAAAGCTCTTTTGGATATAACAAAAAAAATTATAAAAAGTAATTAACCCTGAGTTTTAGTATCTTAAAAGAAAATAAAACAAGAATGGTTACTACAGACCATTTTCTCCAACTCCTCTTTGTGATCTCCAGCCTCCCACCTGTTCCATACTTCAACATTGCTGTCTTCTTGTTGTTTTTTTATATTAAAAGAAAAGCTTTTATTGGGAAAAAAGAAACACAGTTCGGTTTATTTGTTTCTTAGTAATGGCATCATTGTGGGGAAGAGCAAAAGGGGGTGGGGGAATCAAATCCCTTTGTGGGGAGGCCCAAGCTTCCCAGAATCCCTTGTCCCTCCCTACTCTGGGCACTGGGGCAGGAAGTGAGAGGGAAGCAGCAGGGCATGATTGATAAAGCTACCTGAGCAGACAAAAGGCACTGGTGGGCTTTCCCTGGGCCAAGGGTGGGTGGGCCTGGGCTCCAGGCGTCCAGCTGGAGCTAGTCCTTCCCCTTCCCTTTCTTGGCTTTGGCCTTGGCTTTGGTTTTGGGGGTGCAGGGCTTGGACACACGGATGGTCTCCTGGCACTGGGCATTGTATTGCACCTTCTTCAGGGTGCCTTGGTGTGCTTTGGTGCCAGTGCCCCCATCACACACTCCCCAGCTCTCAAACTTGTACTTGCAGTCGCCTCCAAACTCCTTCTAACAGTTGCAGGGCACTCTGCACCGGATGCACTGAGTCTGGGCCCCGCAGGTACCCTCGCCAAAACCCACGCCATGGTCCTTGCTGCTGGGTTTGCAGGGTCCCCAGGTCCACTCTGCACACTCGGCCCCCCAGGCCGCCCTTCTTCACTTTGTCTTTCTTTTTGGCCACAGCAGAGGTGAGCGCCAGCAGGGCGAGATCGAGGAGGAGGACACCTTGGTGCTGCATCTCGCTCGCTGCCCTCGGTGCTCCGCTCCCTCCCGCACTGGGCCCCTGCTGTCTTGTTTTTAAAATAATTTTTTAGGGGACTCCCTGGTGGCATAAGGGGTTAAGTCTCAGCACTACCACTGTGGTGGCCTGAGTTCAATCCCCAGCCCGGGAGCTAACCCACATATGGAGCAGCAGACCTCCCCTGTCTTGCCCACTGCTCCCCTCAGCAGTGTATTTCAGTAGATCTGCCTATTCTGTTCCCCACTTTTTCTCCCCCCTGGCTGGGAATTGGGGATCAAACTCATGCTGCAGTGGCTGTCTATAGCTTGATAGCGCTGAGACTTAACCCTTGCGCTACCAGGAAGCCCCTGATTAAGTGCTTCTTGCAAGACATCTCCAGAGTAAAGTTACTCTTTGCCCCCCCTTTTTAAAAAAGATTTATTTAGGGCCTCCCCGGTGGCGCAGCAGTTGAGCGCTGGGTTGCGAAGCTGCCCGCAGCCTCTTAAGCGCAGGTTCGATCCCCGGCTGCTCCCCGGCCACCAGAGGAGGGTCCCACATGGCGCGCAGACCTCTCCTGCCGCCCGCTGCTCCCCTCAGCAGTGTACTTCGGTCCTTCTGCCTGCTCTGCTCCCCGCTCTGGCTCTGGTGAATTCTCTCACCCTCCCGTGCTTCTGACTGTACCCAGTGCATGTATAAACAAAACAAACAAACAAATAAATAAATAAATAAACAAACAAAACCTGCCTCTATTAAAAAAAAAAAAAAAAAAAAGATTTATTTATGCATAAAAGAACTGGGGTACAGGCCAGGGGTGTGGGGGGGTGGTGAGAGGATTCACCAGAGACAGAGTGGGGAACAGAACAGGCAGACTGACTGAAATACACTGCTGAGGGGAGCAGCCGGCGAGACAGGAGAGGTCTGCTGTGCCATGTGGGGATCTCCCTGGACAGGGATAGAACTCGTGCTGCAGTGACTGCTGATAGCTTCATAGTTTGCGTCTGAACCCCTTGCGTCAGGCCCAGGGAGGCCCTGCCCCTTTGTAATTATTAAATGTTTTGGGGGGATATACTTTGGGGGGAACTGTGCAGACATCCTGTTCCTCTTCTATCTTTAAATTTATTAGTTCATTTACATTAATATAGACTCATTTCCTATTTTTTTATTCTACACTTGATCTTAGCCAAAAGGTCGAGAAGCAATCTATTTTTTTATTCTATAGGCTATAACACTATTGTCTTAATGTTCAAATTATCCCATATTTTGCCAGTAAATCAAGAAAAATTATTTAACTGCAAGTTTAATCTTTTTTTTTTTATTTTTAAAGATTTATTTATTTATTTATACAAGCACTGGGTACAGTCAGAAGCACGGGAGGGTGAGACAATGCACCAGAGCCAGAGTGGAGAGCAGAACAGGCAGACTGATGAAGTACACTGCTGAGGGGAGCAGCGGGCGGCAGGAGAGGTCTGTATGCTGCAAGTTTAATCTTAAAGATTCCCAAATGGGGACCTCCTTGATGGCGCAAGTGGTTAAGCGGCTGCACTATGAAGCAATCCCCAGCTACTGCGGCATGAGTTCAATCCCTGCCCAGGGAGGTGACCCACATGGTACAGCAGACCTCTCCTGACTTGCCTACTGCTCCCCTCAGCAGTGTATTTCAATCAGCCTGCCTGTTCTGTTCCCCACTCTGTCTCTGGTGAATTGTCTTAACCCCCATACCTCTGGCCTGTCCCCCAGTTCTTGTATGCATAAATAAATATTTATGGGCCTCCCCTAGTGGCGCAGCGATTGAGTGCAGTGCTATGAAGCTGTCTGCAGCCTCTGCAGCGTGGGTTCGATTCTGGCCAGCCTGCAAAGAATCCCACATGGTGCGACAGACCTCTCCTGTCTCACCCGCTGCTCCCCTCAGCAGTGTTTTCAGTCAGTCTGCCTGTTCTGTTCCCCGCTCTGTCTCCGGTGAATCCTCTCACCTTCCCGCGCGTCTGGCCTGTACCCCGGTTCTTGTATGCATGAATAAATAAATCTTTAAAAATAAACAAACAAACAAATAAATAAATATATATATATATATATTTTTAAAGATTCCCAAATGACTTGCTGTCCTTTTATGTCAAAGAATTGACTGATACTACTCAAATTCACATCTTATGAACAGTGGTAGAAAACAAAAACATAGCACTTCTTCTCTTCATGGTACATGCGTCCTTCACTCACTGTGCCTGTTTGTGCTCTCATTTCTGCTATGTAAACTTACCTTTCTCGGCTTTCCTTCACTAATTGAGCATCCTATGCTTCTGTGTCCCTTGACTCCTATAAGTGGAGAATTTAGTATTTAGAAACCAAGATCTGAGTAGGCTCTACTGAGACTCTTTGCTTGCTTGTGGATGGAAAGTCTTCACTGTCACCTCTTTGGGGATGTGCCCTTTTCACACCACTCTGGCTCGAACGCACACACCACCACATCCCTACTTGTTCCTTTTTGATGCCATCCTGAGCCTGTGTGGGTACTGTCTATTACTATTCAAAGTGATTTAACAGGGAACTTGCTAAAAGTTGGTAAGGACAACTTGAGGTCCCAGAGAAAGGGGTTTGCAGAAGAGAAATTAGAGGGGATAGAGAATGGGTAGACCAAGCAAAGGAAGCATGTTCCGGGAATAAAAGAATTGCGAAGGTTTGTTGCCTTTGCTGTATCTTTGAGATAAGGAAGGCAAACCTTTTGGACATCTATAAGGTTAAACATGTGTTTGTATAATTCACCTTCCCCCCGCCATCTATTTAATGCTAAAGTAATCCAGAGTTAAATTGCTTTGTTTGGGTGGAACTTAGTATGTGGTATCAGATGCATATTTGACCAATCAGACATTGATTAAAACAGTGCTGAATGATTCTGGAATTTCTCAGGGCCACTGAAGGGAGCAAAAGAATTTGGCTGATGGTGAGCTGTGGTACTCTGAATCCTTAAGGGATGTGAAGGACTACTTTATTTTTGTTTTGAGGAGCTTCCTGAAACAGGGACAGTCTATCTGTTCGCTCCTGTGGTTTGAACCAGTTTTCTGAATTTCTAGCTAGCTGTAGTGGTTGGGGGGGGGGGGCGCTTCTTTTTCTTGATAGGTTTTCAGTTCCTGGGTTCTCTTGAGGCTTAGCAACCTCAGCTGCTTTCAGAGACCCATTAGCTTCAAACCCAGTAATTCCTTAGACATATGGAATGTAAATAAAATTTCATGTTGTTTCGGTGACGTGGGAAAGTAAGATCTTTGATTTGCACTAAGTCTATAGAAGTCCTTACCAGAATGTATTTTATATACCAGGATTCTTTATGGTCCTTTGGCTCAGTCTGAAGGAAGAAAAGAAAAAGGGGCCTAATTAAACAGTCTGTTAATAATCATATCTTACCCTAATACCTTAAAATCTGCTTATTATATAATTAACCCTGCATGGCAGCAGATAAGAAGATGCAGTGAAAGAGTTGTATGTTAACTATAAGTAAGGGGCCTCCCCGGTGGCACATTGGTTGAGCGCTGAGTTGCGAGGCTGCCCGCAGCCTCTGCAGCGCCGGTTTGATCCCCGGCTGCCGGGCGAGGGTCCCACATGGCGCGCAGACCTCTCCTGCCACCCGCTGCTCCCCTCAGCAGTGTACTTCGGTCAGTCTGCCTGCTCTTCCCCCGCTCTGGCTCTGGTGAATTTTCTCACCCTCCTGCGCTTCTGACTGTACCCAGTGCTTGTATAAATAAATATATAAATCTTTAAAAAAAAAAAAAACTATAAGTAAAAAATCTCAGTCCCTCCCTACACTGAATTTACTCACCTTCCTAAACTCTGCTAGAACTGTAAGGCACAAGGCATTGAGTACAGAGAACTAGTTCTAAGAAGATAATAGACCAAGTGGTTATATGGTGGTGGATATAGTCATGTGTGGCCAAGGAAAGGTGTGATTCTCTTTCTCCTTCCTCCTGCCCCCCTTCTTCTTCCATCAATTTAAGACACCTTAGAAATCAGGGAGATGCTTCCTGTCAGCTGTGCTCTGTGGTGATCAGCTTCCAAAAGACTTTCATGGTACAACTATCCAAATGGAAACTGACTTAGAAAAGTTGTGCATTGAAAAGTAGGTTCACGGGTCTCCCCGGTGGCGCAGCGGTTGAGCGCTGGGTTGCGAAGCTGCCCGCAGCCTCTGCAGCGCTGGTTCGATCCCCGGCTGCTCCCCGGCCACCGGAGGAGGGTCCCACATGGCGCGCAGACCTCTCCTGCCGCCCGCTGCTCCCCTCAGCAGTGTACTTCGGTCCTTCTGCCTGCTCTGCTCCCTGCTCTGGCTCTGGTGAATTCTCTCACCCTCCCGCACCTCTGACTGTACCCAGTGCTTGAATAAATAAATAAATAAATAAATCTTTTAAAAAAAAAAGAAAAAGAAAAGTAGGTTCACAGTCAGGTTCATGTTCGAGGAAGACCATGAGGGTAGGAGGGAAAGGGTTTTCTGTGCTGAGATTGCTTGAGAATGAGAGACAACTTTGTTCCCTCTTTTGTTTATATTGATTATTCTCTATTATCTCAGTAGTCCCTTAATGTGAATGATAGTTTTCTCTGAAAAAGTTTGACCACTTGAATTCAAGGCTTTTTCCCCATGCACTCTTTTCCCAATGCACTCTTTCTTTTAATTTTTTTAAACTTATGCATACAAGACCTGGGGTGTAGACCAAAGGTACGGGGGTTGAGAGGATTCACCAGAGACAGAGTGGGGAGCAGAATAGGCAGGTCTACTGGAATATACTGCTGAGGGGAGCCGCGGGCAAGACAGGAGAGGTCTGCTGTGTCATGTGGGTTAGCTCCCTGGCCTGGATCAAATTCATGCTGCCGTGGCTGGCGCTAGGTTGACAGTGCTAAGACTTTAACCCCTGTACCAGTAGGGAGGCCCTGCAAATGCATTTTTACCTTGATTATAGTTGCTGGCTTATAGTTCACCTTGAAAAGAGTTTCACTAAATGCTGATGGATTCCAAAGTGTTAGGCTCACAAAGTATAATAGAGTATTGTGCAAAGTGCTGATCTGGGACAGGTAATTCCCCAAATCCATAGAAAAGCCAATAATTACATTCTCACTTTTTTAAAAGATTTTTTTTAAATTTATGCATACAAGAACTGGGGTACAGGCCAGTGGTGTGGTGGGTGAGAGGATTCACCAGAGACAGAGTGGGGAGCAGAACAGGCAGATTGACTGAAATAGACTGCTGAGGGGAGCAGCAGGTGAGGCAGGAGAGATCTGCTGCGCCATGTGGGTTGTTTGTTCCCTCACCGCCGCCCAGGATCGAACTTGTGCTGCAGTGGCTGCGGATAGCTTCATAGGTTGCATCTTAACCCCTTGCGCCACCAGGAAGGCCCTACATTCACACTTTAAACAAAACTACTCAGACTTACACATTTTGTTGTATATCATAGTGTAAGGAGAGGGATATGATAGTTGATCGTTAAGTATTGAGTTGAGAGGCAACTATGGTATCATGCAGTGACTTTCAAATATTTTTGCTGGGCCTCCCTGGTGGCACAAGGGGTTAAGACACAGCACTAGGGCCTCCCCGGTGGCGCAGCGGTTGAGCGCTGGGTTGCGAAGCTGCCCGCAGCCTCTGCAGCGCCGGTTCGATCCCCGGCTGCTCCCCGGCCACCGGAGGAGGGTCCCACATCCCCGGCTGCTCCCCGGCCACCGGAGGAGGGTCCCACATGGCGTGCAGACCTCTCCTGCGGCCCGCTGCTCCCCTCAGCAGTGTACTTCGGTCCTTCTGCCTGCTCTGCTCCTCGCTCTGGCACTGGTGAATTCTCTCACCCTCCCGCGCTTCTGACTGTATCCAGTGTTTGTATAAACAAATAAATAAATAAATCTTTAAAAAAAAAAAAAAAAAGACACAGCACTATAAGGCAATCCACAGCCACTGCAGCACGAGTTCAATCCCCTGCCAGGTAGCTGACCCACAGCAGGTGCAGCAGACCTCTCCTGTCTTGCCTGCTGCTCCCCTTAGCAGTGTATTTCAGTAGATCTGACTGTTCTGCTCCCCACTCTCTCTGGTGATCAAACTCAGTCCACAGCGGTGATAGCACTGGAGACTGAACTCCTAGGTCACCAGGGAGGCCTTTCATTATTTGCATTCATAACTTTTAAGTGCCTGCTCCATGTTTCATATAAGTCTTCTCTACAGTTTTTACTACACTCTAATGTAAATCAGTCTTCTCATTATATAGCAAGAATATAAGTTTATAAATGTCTTAATGTTTAAACCCAGCAGTAAACTTTGAGGCACTGTAGAGCCAAATAAATAAATAAATAAACAAGCAAATAAATAAGTCTGTGAACCAGTACATCAGCAAAGCATGTGATTAAGCAACCAGGGTCAGGAAACAAACTCAGCACTCTCATCTAGACTTGTTTCAGAATAACACCTTGTAGTTGTGTACCTAGAATGGCATGCACATTCTAAATGACCTTGTCTCCTAAGTATCTGGTGTTCTTCAAACTTGAAAGTCAAGCTTCTGTATCGGGTTAGAGGACCTATTGCCTGGTGAGTGAATCTAAGTCCAGAGAGGCATCAGAGAAGTCCGGCCTCTGTTGTTCCTCCTGCACTTGACGTGGGGCTATTTAACTATTCTCTGAACACATATTTGGCAAAAATTTATCAACCTGTGGACCTCCCTGGTGATGTAGGGGTTAAGTCTCAGTGCTGTCAAGCTATAGCCAGACACTGTGGCATGAGTTTGATCCCTGGCCAGGGCACTGATCCACATGGCACAGCAGACCTGTCCTGTCTTGCCCGCTGCTCCCCTCAGCAGTGTATTTCAGTCGATCCACCTGTTCTGCTCCCCACTCTGTCTCTGGTGAATCCTTTCACACCCTGTACCTCTGGCCTACACCCCAGTTCTTGTATGAGTAAATAAATAAATCTTTTTTAAAAATTTAACAACTTGTTAAAATTTTAAGATTCTTTTTTCCATGTTGTGTCTATAAACTATAAGATTACAAAACTACCTTTTACAGGGTGAATACCTGCTATCATCTGACTTATTGGGAGCTCAGCAGGAACTATTAAAAGACTTCCTGGAGACTGTGAAACTAAAAATTGCACATAACTTTGATATCTTTTCTGCAAGATTTTCTGTTTATTTCATTTATTTATTTATATATATATTTATACAAGTACTGGGTACAGTCAGAAGCGTGGGAGGGTGAGAGAATGCACCAGAGCCAGAGCGGGGAGCAGAGCAGGCAGAAGGACCCAAGTACACTGCTGAGGGGAGCAGCGGGCGGCAGGAGAGGTCTGCGCGCCATGTGGGACCCTCCTCCGGTGGCAGGGGAGCAGCCGGGGATCGAACCGATGCCGCAGAGGCTGTGGGCAGCTTCGCAACCCAGCGCCCATCCGCTGCGCCACCGGGAAAGCCCAAGATTTTCTGTTTAAACAGTTGCACTCTCTTCCCTCAGTTTCCCCATTTGGATGTGAGATCAGCGCTTTGTCATCCGGCAGCTTTTCATAGACTCATGTGGAGTGAGTACTTTGGAGATTAAAAATTGGACATAAATAATTCTAGCACATGGGGGGGCCTCCCTGGTGGCGCAAGGGGTTAAGACGCAGCCTATGAAGCTGTCAGCAGCCACTGCAGCACGAATTTGATCCCCCCGTTGGCCAGGGAGCTACCCACATGTCGCAGCGGACCCCTCCTGACTCACCTGCTGCTCCCCTCAGCAGTGTATTTCAGTCAGTCTGCCTGTTCTGTTCCCTACTCTGTCTCTGGTGGGTCCTCTCACCCCTCCCCACACACGCACACCTCTGGCTTGTACCCCAGCTCTTGTATGCATAAATAAATTTTTAAAAAATTCTAGCACATTTGTTAGATTTTATTTAATCTGGATAATTTGAAACTTTCTGATTCACTGCTAGTTTACAAAGGGTATCACAAAAGGTGGTAAAGATTTAATATTTGTGCTTCATCTAAAGGAAGCAGTTTCTTCTTGTTTCTTGTTCTCACTGTCTTGCTGGGTATAGTCCTGGGTACTAAGGAGTAAAACTGCCCAGTCTGATAGCTCTGCTTTTGATTATAAATGTGGTTAAATACAGAGGTCAGCTTACCTACTTAAGATGGAAGATGGTTCAGCTTCTTAAGTTAGAGTGATCTATCCTGATAGTACTTTGCAAACACAAATCTGTCACATACCGTAATGAAAAATTTCAAGTTCTGTTTAGCTTCATACAGCAAACACAGTCTACATTTTTACATTTTTAGAAGCACTAATTCTGCTTAATGAGGATTAAAGTACAGAAATCAAATGATACTTTCAATACAGTGCAAAAGTATCTAGACTTCTTTTTTTTAAGCACCCAGTCATTTTTTAAATCTCCTCTGGGAGCAGGGTAGGGGGGGCAAAACAGGAGTGGTGAACACAAAGGAATATGGTGATGGTTTATGGGTGATACAGTGGTGGCAGAACTATGGGTACTACAATGATATAAGAAAAAAATAAATAGGGCCTCCCTGATGGTGCAGGGGTAAGGTCTCAGCGCTGTCAAGCTATTGCCAGCCACTGTGGCCTGACTTCGATGCCCAGCCAGGGAGCTTACCCATGTGGCACAGCAGACCTCTCCTGTCTTGCCGCTGCTCCCCTCAATGGTGTATTTCAGTAGATCTGCCTGCTCCACTCCCCATTCTGTCTCTGGTGAATCTGGCTTATATCTCAGTTCTTCTACACATATAGAAATTAAATATTAAATAAAAAGTGAGAAAGAAAATCTCTGTCTTCTCACTCTTAAAGTGAAGATACCTGTACACTTAACATGCACAAGCATTTTTGGGCACCTGTGTTAGCCCTTTTTCAAGGACATAAGTTCCAGAGCCTGGGATTAAAGTCTCTATTCTTCAGAAATGCAAACAAGTAATATTTATTGAATATCTATTGTGAATAATCTTGTTCTTGACTCTGTAACTTGGAAGGATAAATAAAAGACAGACTCTAGTCTTAGGAAGTTCACACCCAACTTGAAAGGTTAGATTGTCCAGGTGGAGGGAAGGTTTGGGAAAAACCATCTTTGCTAAAGAAAGCACTGGCAGAGAAAGTATTTGCAGCATAGATAGTTCTGGGCTTTCAACAGAGTCAATCCGGAGTGAACATCCATCTCTTATCTCCTGCTCTTTCTCCCAGTCTAGAGTTGTGAGGTTACAATTGCAAGTGACTTTTTTTTTTTTTTAAATAGAGGCATGTTTTTTATTTATTTATTTGTTTGTTTGTTTGTTTGTTTTGTTTATACATGCACTGGGTACAGTCAGAAGCGCGGGAGGGTGAGAGAATTCACCAGAGGCAGAGTGGGGAGCAGAGCAGGCAGAAGGACCGAAGTACACTGCTGAGGGGAGCAGCGGGCGGCAGGAGAGGTCTGCGCGCCATGTGGGACCCTCCTCTGGTGGCTGGGGAGCAACCGGGGATCGAACTGGTGCCGCAGAGGCCGCGGGCAGCTTCGCAACCCAGCGCTCAACCGCTGCGCCAC